>NW_027020898.1:90000-95000 GCF_036884655.1 Musa acuminata AAA Group
GGTCCGTTCTTGCATGGCGCGGTGACCGTCGTGAGCGGAGCAAAACGTCAGCCATCTCAGCACCCTGGAACCCCCCGGGTGGCACAGGGCTGGATGGGGCTTTCGTATAGCAGGGACGGTGCTGCCTCACGCTTCGCTCGCTGTTCGCCGCTCGCCGCTCGCTCGCGCAGCCAAAAATGACCAGTTTTGGCCCGTTTTTGGGCTGTTTTGGCCTGTTTATGGTCCGTTCTTGCGTGGTGCGGTGACCGTCGTGAGCGGAGCAAAACGTCAGCCATCTCAGCACCCTGGAACCCCCCGGGTGGCACAGGGCTGGATGGGGCTTTCGTATATAGCAGGGACGGTGCTGCCTCTCGCTTCGCTCGCTGTCCGCCGCTCGCCGCTCGCTCGCGCAGCCAAAAATGGCCAGTTTTGGCCCGTTTTTGGGCCGTTTTGGCCAGTTTTTGGCCTGTTCTTGCATTGCGCGGTGACCGTCGAGAGCGGAGCAAAACGTCAGCCATCTCAGCACCCTGGAACCCCCCGGGTGGCACAGGGCTGGATGGGGCTTTCGTATAGCAGGGACGGTGCTGCCTCTCGCTTCGCTCGCTGTCCGCCGCTCGCCGCTCGCTCGTGCAGCCAAAAATGGCCAGTTTTGGCCCGTTTTTGGGCCGTTTTGGCCAGTTTTTGGCCTGTTCTTGCATTGCGCGGTGACCGTCGAGAGCGGAGCAAAACGTCAGCCATCTCAGCACCCTGGAACCCCCCGGGTGGCACAGGGCTGGATGGGGCTTTCGTATAGCAGGGACGGTGCTGCCTCTCGCTTCGCTCGCTGTCCGCCGCTCGCCGCTCGCTCGTGCAGCCAAAAATGGCCAGTTTTGGCCCGTTTTTGGGCCGTTTTGGCCAGTTTTTGGCCTGTTCTTGCATTGCGCGGTGACCGTCGAGAGCGGAGCAAAACGTCAGCCATCTCAGCACCCTGGAACCCCCCGGGTGGCACAGGGCTGGATGGGGCTTTCGTATAGCAGGGACGGTGCTGCCTCTCGCTTCGCTCGCTGTCCGCCGCTCGCCGCTCGCTCGTGCAGCCAAAAATGGCCAGTTTTGGCCCGTTTTTGGGCCGTTTTGGCCAGTTTTTGGCCTGTTCTTGCATTGCGCGGTGACCGTCGAGAGCGGAGCAAAACGTCAGCCATCTCAGCACCCTGGAACCCCCCGGGTGGCACAGGGCTGGATGGGGCTTTCGTATAGCAGGGACGGTGCTGCCTCTCGCTTCGCTCGCTGTCCGCCGCTCGCCGCTCGCTCGTGCAGCCAAAAATGGCCAGTTTTGGCCCGTTTTTGGGCCGTTTTGGCCAGTTTTTGGCCTGTTCTTGCATTGCGCGGTGACCGTCGAGAGCGGAGCAAAACGTCAGCCATCTCAGCACCCTGGAACCCCCCGGGTGGCACAGGGCTGGATGGGGCTTTCGTATAGCAGGGACGGTGCTGCCTCTCGCTTCGCTCGCTGTCCGCCGCTCGCCGCTCGCTCGTGCAGCCAAAAATGGCCAGTTTTGGCCCGTTTTTGGGCCGTTTTGGCCAGTTTTTGGCCTGTTCTTGCATTGCGCGGTGACCGTCGAGAGCGGAGCAAAACGTCAGCCATCTCAGCACCCTGGAACCCCCCGGGTGGCACAGGGCTGGATGGGGCTTTCGTATAGCAGGGACGGTGCTGCCTCTCGCTTCGCTCGCTGTCCGCCGCTCGCCGCTCGCTCGTGCAGCCAAAAATGGCCAGTTTTGGCCCGTTTTTGGGCCGTTTTGGCCAGTTTTTGGCCTGTTCTTGCATTGCGCGGTGACCGTCGAGAGCGGAGCAAAACGTCAGCCATCTCAGCACCCTGGAACCCCCCGGGTGGCACAGGGCTGGATGGGGCTTTCGTATAGCAGGGACGGTGCTGCCTCTCGCTTCGCTCGCTGTCCGCCGCTCGCCGCTCGCTCGTGCAGCCAAAAATGGCCAGTTTTGGCCCGTTTTTGGGCCGTTTTGGCCAGTTTTTGGCCTGTTCTTGCATTGCGCGGTGACCGTCGAGAGCGGAGCAAAACGTCAGCCATCTCAGCACCCTGGAACCCCCCGGGTGGCACAGGGCTGGATGGGGCTTTCGTATAGCAGGGACGGTGCTGCCTCTCGCTTCGCTCGCTGTCCGCCGCTCGCCGCTCGCTCGTGCAGCCAAAAATGGCCAGTTTTGGCCCGTTTTTGGGCCGTTTTGGCCAGTTTTTGGCCTGTTCTTGCATTGCGCGGTGACCGTCGAGAGCGGAGCAAAACGTCAGCCATCTCAGCACCCTGGAACCCCCCGGGTGGCACAGGGCTGGATGGGGCTTTCGTATAGCAGGGACGGTGCTGCCTCTCGCTTCGCTCGCTGTCCGCCGCTCGCCGCTCGCTCGCGCAGCCAAAAATGGCCAGTTTTGGCCCGTTTTTGGGCCGTTTTGGCCAGTTTTTGGCCTGTTCTTGCATTGCGCGGTGACCGACGAGAGCGGAGCAAAACGTCAGCCATCTCAGCACCCTGGAACCCCCCGGGTGGCACAGGGCTGGATGGGGCTTTCGTATAGCAGGGACGGTGCTGCCTCTCGCTTCGCTCGCTGTCCGCCGCTCGCCGCTCGCTCGTGCAGCCAAAAATGGCCAGTTTTGGCCCGTTTTTGGGCCGTTTTGGCCAGTTTTTGGCCTGTTCTTGCATTGCGCGGTGACCGTCGAGAGCGGAGCAAAACGTCAGCCATCTCAGCACCCTGGAACCCCCCGGGTGGCACAGGGCTGGATGGGGCTTTCGTATAGCAGGGACGGTGCTGCCTCTCGCTTCGCTCGCTGTCCGCCGCTCGCCGCTCGCTCGTGCAGCCAAAAATGGCCAGTTTTGGCCCGTTTTTGGGCCGTTTTGGCCAGTTTTTGGCCTGTTCTTGCATTGCGCGGTGACCGTCGAGAGCGGAGCAAAACGTCAGCCATCTCAGCACCCTGGAACCCCCCGGGTGGCACAGGGCTGGATGGGGCTTTCGTATAGCAGGGACGGTGCTGCCTCTCGCTTCGCTCGCTGTCCGCCGCTCGCCGCTCGCTCGTGCAGCCAAAAATGGCCAGTTTTGGCCCGTTTTTGGGCCGTTTTGGCCAGTTTTTGGCCTGTTCTTGCATTGCGCGGTGACCGTCGAGAGCGGAGCAAAACGTCAGCCATCTCAGCACCCTGGAACCCCCCGGGTGGCACAGGGCTGGATGGGGCTTTCGTATAGCAGGGACGGTGCTGCCTCTCGCTTCGCTCGCTGTCCGCCGCTCGCCGCTCGCTCGCGCAGCCAAAAATGGCCAGTTTTGGCCCGTTTTTGGGCCGTTTTGGCCAGTTTTTGGCCTGTTCTTGCATTGCGCGGTGACCGTCGAGAGCGGAGCAAAACGTCAGCCATCTCAGCACCCTGGAACCCCCCGGGTGGCACAGGGCTGGATGGGGCTTTCGTATAGCAGGGACGGTGCTGCCTCTCGCTTCGCTCGCTGTCCGCCGCTCGCCGCTCGCTCGTGCAGCCAAAAATGGCCAGTTTTGGCCCGTTTTTGGGCCGTTTTGGCCAGTTTTTGGCCTGTTCTTGCATTGCGCGGTGACCGTCGAGAGCGGAGCAAAACGTCAGCCATCTCAGCACCCTGGAACCCCCCGGGTGGCACAGGGCTGGATGGGGCTTTCGTATAGCAGGGACGGTGCTGCCTCTCGCTTCGCTCGCTGTCCGCCGCTCGCCGCTCGCTCGTGCAGCCAAAAATGGCCAGTTTTGGCCCGTTTTTGGGCCGTTTTGGCCAGTTTTTGGCCTGTTCTTGCATTGCGCGGTGACCGTCGAGAGCGGAGCAAAACGTCAGCCATCTCAGCACCCTGGAACCCCCCGGGTGGCACAGGGCTGGATGGGGCTTTCGTATAGCAGGGACGGTGCTGCCTCTCGCTTCGCTCGCTGTCCGCCGCTCGCCGCTCGCTCGTGCAGCCAAAAATGGCCAGTTTTGGCCCGTTTTTGGGCCGTTTTGGCCAGTTTTTGGCCTGTTCTTGCATTGCGCGGTGACCGTCGAGAGCGGAGCAAAACGTCAGCCATCTCAGCACCCTGGAACCCCCCGGGTGGCACAGGGCTGGATGGGGCTTTCGTATAGCAGGGACGGTGCTGCCTCTCGCTTCGCTCGCTGTCCGCCGCTCGCCGCTCGCTCGCGCAGCCAAAAATGGCCAGTTTTGGCCCGTTTTTGGGCCGTTTTGGCCAGTTTTTGGCCTGTTCTTGCATTGCGCGGTGACCGTCGAGAGCGGAGCAAAACGTCAGCCATCTCAGCACCCTGGAACCCCCCGGGTGGCACAGGGCTGGATGGGGCTTTCGTATAGCAGGGACGGTGCTGCCTCTCGCTTCGCTCGCTGTCCGCCGCTCGCCGCTCGCGCAGCCAAAAATGGCCAGTTTTGGCCCGTTTTTGGGCCGTTTTGGCCAGTTTTTGGCCTGTTCTTGCATTGCGCGGTGACCGTCGAGAGCGGAGCAAAACGTCAGCCATCTCAGCACCCTGGAACCCCCCGGGTGGCACAGGGCTGGATGGGGCTTTCGTATAGCAGGGACGGTGCTGCCTCTCGCTTCGCTCGCTGTTCGCCGCTCGCCGCTCGCTCGCGCAGCCAAAAATGGCCAGTTTTGGCCCGTTTTTGGGCTGTTTTGGCCAGTTTTTGGCCTGTTCTTGCGTGGTGCGGTGACCGTCGTGAGCGGAGCAAAACGTCAGCCATCTCAGCACCCTGGAACCCCCCGGGTGGCACAGGGCTGGATGGGGCTTTCGTATAGCAGGGACGGTGCTGCCTCTCGCTTCGCTCGCTGTTCGCCGCTCGCCGCTCGCTCGCGCAGCCAAAAATGGCCAGTTTTGGCCCGTTTTTGGGCTGTTTTGGCCTGTTTTTGGGCTGTTCTTGTGTGGCGCGGTGACCGTCGTGAGCGGAGCAAAATGTCAGCCATCTCAGCACCCTGGAACCCCCCGGGTGGCACAGGGCTGGATGGGGCTTTCGTATAGCAGGGACGGTGCTGCCTCGCGCTTCGCTCGCTGTTCGCCGCTCTCCGCTCGC
>NW_027020898.1:105000-110000 GCF_036884655.1 Musa acuminata AAA Group
CCAAAAATGGCCAGTTTTGGCCCGTTTTTGGGCCGTTTTGGCCAGTTTTTGGCCTGTTCTTGCATTGCGCGGTGACCGTCGAGAGCGGAGCAAAACGTCAGCCATCTCAGCACCCTGGAACCCCCCGGGTGGCACAGGGCTGGATGGGGCTTTCGTATAGCAGGGACGGTGCTGCCTCTCGCTTCGCTCGCTGTCCGCCGCTCGCCGCTCGCTCGTGCAGCCAAAAATGGCCAGTTTTGGCCCGTTTTTGGGCCGTTTTGGCCAGTTTTTGGCCTGTTCTTGCATTGCGCGGTGACCGTCGAGAGCGGAGCAAAACGTCAGCCATCTCAGCACCCTGGAACCCCCCGGGTGGCACAGGGCTGGATGGGGCTTTCGTATAGCAGGGACGGTGCTGCCTCTCGCTTCGCTCGCTGTCCGCCGCTCGCCGCTCGCTCGTGCAGCCAAAAATGGCCAGTTTTGGCCCGTTTTTGGGCCGTTTTGGCCAGTTTTTGGCCTGTTCTTGCATTGCGCGGTGACCGTCGAGAGCGGAGCAAAACGTCAGCCATCTCAGCACCCTGGAACCCCCCGGGTGGCACAGGGCTGGATGGGGCTTTCGTATAGCAGGGACGGTGCTGCCTCTCGCTTCGCTCGCTGTCCGCCGCTCGCCGCTCGCTCGTGCAGCCAAAAATGGCCAGTTTTGGCCCGTTTTTGGGCCGTTTTGGCCAGTTTTTGGCCTGTTCTTGCATTGCGCGGTGACCGTCGAGAGCGGAGCAAAACGTCAGCCATCTCAGCACCCTGGAACCCCCCGGGTGGCACAGGGCTGGATGGGGCTTTCGTATAGCAGGGACGGTGCTGCCTCTCGCTTCGCTCGCTGTCCGCCGCTCGCCGCTCGCTCGTGCAGCCAAAAATGGCCAGTTTTGGCCCGTTTTTGGGCCGTTTTGGCCAGTTTTTGGCCTGTTCTTGCATTGCGCGGTGACCGTCGAGAGCGGAGCAAAACGTCAGCCATCTCAGCACCCTGGAACCCCCCGGGTGGCACAGGGCTGGATGGGGCTTTCGTATAGCAGGGACGGTGCTGCCTCTCGCTTCGCTCGCTGTCCGCCGCTCGCCGCTCGCTCGTGCAGCCAAAAATGGCCAGTTTTGGCCCGTTTTTGGGCCGTTTTGGCCAGTTTTTGGCCTGTTCTTGCATTGCGCGGTGACCGTCGAGAGCGGAGCAAAACGTCAGCCATCTCAGCACCCTGGAACCCCCCGGGTGGCACAGGGCTGGATGGGGCTTTCGTATAGCAGGGACGGTGCTGCCTCTCGCTTCGCTCGCTGTCCGCCGCTCGCCGCTCGCTCGTGCAGCCAAAAATGGCCAGTTTTGGCCCGTTTTTGGGCCGTTTTGGCCAGTTTTTGGCCTGTTCTTGCATTGCGCGGTGACCGTCGAGAGCGGAGCAAAACGTCAGCCATCTCAGCACCCTGGAACCCCCCGGGTGGCACAGGGCTGGATGGGGCTTTCGTATAGCAGGGACGGTGCTGCCTCTCGCTTCGCTCGCTGTCCGCCGCTCGCCGCTCGCTCGTGCAGCCAAAAATGGCCAGTTTTGGCCCGTTTTTGGGCCGTTTTGGCCAGTTTTTGGCCTGTTCTTGCATTGCGCGGTGACCGTCGAGAGCGGAGCAAAACGTCAGCCATCTCAGCACCCTGGAACCCCCCGGGTGGCACAGGGCTGGATGGGGCTTTCGTATAGCAGGGACGGTGCTGCCTCTCGCTTCGCTCGCTGTCCGCCGCTCGCCGCTCGCTCGCGCAGCCAAAAATGGCCAGTTTTGGCCCGTTTTTGGGCCGTTTTGGCCAGTTTTTGGCCTGTTCTTGCATTGCGCGGTGACCGTCGAGAGCGGAGCAAAACGTCAGCCATCTCAGCACCCTGGAACCCCCCGGGTGGCACAGGGCTGGATGGGGCTTTCGTATAGCAGGGACGGTGCTGCCTCTCGCTTCGCTCGCTGTCCGCCGCTCGCCGCTCGCTCGTGCAGCCAAAAATGGCCAGTTTTGGCCCGTTTTTGGGCCGTTTTGGCCAGTTTTTGGCCTGTTCTTGCATTGCGCGGTGACCGTCGAGAGCGGAGCAAAACGTCAGCCATCTCAGCACCCTGGAACCCCCCGGGTGGCACAGGGCTGGATGGGGCTTTCGTATAGCAGGGACGGTGCTGCCTCTCGCTTCGCTCGCTGTCCGCCGCTCGCCGCTCGCTCGTGCAGCCAAAAATGGCCAGTTTTGGCCCGTTTTTGGGCCGTTTTGGCCAGTTTTTGGCCTGTTCTTGCATTGCGCGGTGACCGTCGAGAGCGGAGCAAAACGTCAGCCATCTCAGCACCCTGGAACCCCCCGGGTGGCACAGGGCTGGATGGGGCTTTCGTATAGCAGGGACGGTGCTGCCTCTCGCTTCGCTCGCTGTCCGCCGCTCGCCGCTCGCTCGTGCAGCCAAAAATGGCCAGTTTTGGCCCGTTTTTGGGCCGTTTTGGCCAGTTTTTGGCCTGTTCTTGCATTGCGCGGTGACCGTCGAGAGCGGAGCAAAACGTCAGCCATCTCAGCACCCTGGAACCCCCCGGGTGGCACAGGGCTGGATGGGGCTTTCGTATAGCAGGGACGGTGCTGCCTCTCGCTTCGCTCGCTGTCCGCCGCTCGCCGCTCGCTCGCGCAGCCAAAAATGGCCAGTTTTGGCCCGTTTTTGGGCCGTTTTGGCCAGTTTTTGGCCTGTTCTTGCATTGCGCGGTGACCGTCGAGAGCGGAGCAAAACGTCAGCCATCTCAGCACCCTGGAACCCCCCGGGTGGCACAGGGCTGGATGGGGCTTTCGTATAGCAGGGACGGTGCTGCCTCTCGCTTCGCTCGCTGTCCGCCGCTCGCCGCTCGCTCGTGCAGCCAAAAATGGCCAGTTTTGGCCCGTTTTTGGGCCGTTTTGGCCAGTTTTTGGCCTGTTCTTGCATTGCGCGGTGACCGTCGAGAGCGGAGCAAAACGTCAGCCATCTCAGCACCCTGGAACCCCCCGGGTGGCACAGGGCTGGATGGGGCTTTCGTATAGCAGGGACGGTGCTGCCTCTCGCTTCGCTCGCTGTCCGCCGCTCGCCGCTCGCTCGTGCAGCCAAAAATGGCCAGTTTTGGCCCGTTTTTGGGCCGTTTTGGCCAGTTTTTGGCCTGTTCTTGCATTGCGCGGTGACCGTCGAGAGCGGAGCAAAACGTCAGCCATCTCAGCACCCTGGAACCCCCCGGGTGGCACAGGGCTGGATGGGGCTTTCGTATAGCAGGGACGGTGCTGCCTCTCGCTTCGCTCGCTGTCCGCCGCTCGCCGCTCGCTCGTGCAGCCAAAAATGGCCAGTTTTGGCCCGTTTTTGGGCCGTTTTGGCCAGTTTTTGGCCTGTTCTTGCATTGCGCGGTGACCGTCGAGAGCGGAGCAAAACGTCAGCCATCTCAGCACCCTGGAACCCCCCGGGTGGCACAGGGCTGGATGGGGCTTTCGTATAGCAGGGACGGTGCTGCCTCTCGCTTCGCTCGCTGTCCGCCGCTCGCCGCTCGCTCGCGCAGCCAAAAATGGCCAGTTTTGGCCCGTTTTTGGGCCGTTTTGGCCAGTTTTTGGCCTGTTCTTGCATTGCGCGGTGACCGTCGAGAGCGGAGCAAAACGTCAGCCATCTCAGCACCCTGGAACCCCCCGGGTGGCACAGGGCTGGATGGGGCTTTCGTATAGCAGGGACGGTGCTGCCTCTCGCTTCGCTCGCTGTCCGCCGCTCGCCGCTCGCGCAGCCAAAAATGGCCAGTTTTGGCCCGTTTTTGGGCCGTTTTGGCCAGTTTTTGGCCTGTTCTTGCATTGCGCGGTGACCGTCGAGAGCGGAGCAAAACGTCAGCCATCTCAGCACCCTGGAACCCCCCGGGTGGCACAGGGCTGGATGGGGCTTTCGTATAGCAGGGACGGTGCTGCCTCTCGCTTCGCTCGCTGTTCGCCGCTCGCCGCTCGCTCGCGCAGCCAAAAATGGCCAGTTTTGGCCCGTTTTTGGGCTGTTTTGGCCAGTTTTTGGCCTGTTCTTGCGTGGTGCGGTGACCGTCGTGAGCGGAGCAAAACGTCAGCCATCTCAGCACCCTGGAACCCCCCGGGTGGCACAGGGCTGGATGGGGCTTTCGTATAGCAGGGACGGTGCTGCCTCTCGCTTCGCTCGCTGTTCGCCGCTCGCCGCTCGCTCGCGCAGCCAAAAATGGCCAGTTTTGGCCCGTTTTTGGGCTGTTTTGGCCTGTTTTTGGGCTGTTCTTGTGTGGCGCGGTGACCGTCGTGAGCGGAGCAAAATGTCAGCCATCTCAGCACCCTGGAACCCCCCGGGTGGCACAGGGCTGGATGGGGCTTTCGTATAGCAGGGACGGTGCTGCCTCGCGCTTCGCTCGCTGTTCGCCGCTCTCCGCTCGCTCGCGCAGCAAAAAATGGCCAGTTTTGGCCCGTTTTTGGGCTGTTTTGGCCAGTTTTTGGCCTGTTCTTGCGTGCCGCGGCGACCGTCGTGAGCGGAGCAAAACGTCAGCCATCTCAGCACCCTGGAACCCCCCGGGTGGCACAGGGCTGGATGGGGCTTTCGTATAGCAGGGACGGTGCTGCCTCTCGCTTCGCTCGCTGTCCGCCGCTCGCTGCTCGCTCGCGCAGCCAAAAATGGCCAGTTTTGGCCCGTTTTTGGGCTGTTTTGGCCTGTTTTTGGGCTGTTCTTGTGTGCCGCGGCGACCGTCGTGAGCGGAGCAAAATGTCAGCCATCTCAGCACCCTGGAACCCCCCGGGTGGCACAGGGCTGGATGGGGCTTTCGTATAGCAGGGACGGTGCTGCCTCTCGCTTCGCTCGCTGTCCGCCGCTCGCCGCTCGCTCGCGCAGACCAAAAATGGCCAGTTTTGGCCCGTTTTTGGGCCGTTTTGGCCAGTTTTTGGCCTGTTCTTGCGTTGCGCGGTGACCGTCGAGAGCGGAGCAAAACGTCAGCCATCTCAGCACCCTGGAACCCCCCGGGTGGCACAGGGCTGGATGGGGCTTTCGTATAGCAG
>NW_027020898.1:140000-142500 GCF_036884655.1 Musa acuminata AAA Group
TTTTGGGCTGTTCTTTGCTAGATTGGGCTTTCGTATAGCATGGACGGTGCTGCTTCTCGCTTCGCTCGCTGTTCGCCGCTCGCCGCTCGCTCGCGCAGCCAAAAATGGCCAGTTTTGGCCCGTTTTTGGGCTGTTTTGGCCTGTTTTTGGTCTGTTCTGGCGTGGCGCGGTGACCGTCGTGAGCGGAGCAAAACGTCAGCCATCTCAGCACCTTGGAACCCCCCGGGTGGCACAGGGCTGGATGGGGCTTTCGTATAGCAGGGACGGTGCTGCCTCACGCTTCGCTCGCTGTTCGCCGCTCGCCGCTCGCTCGCGCAACCTAAAATGGCCAGTTTTGGCCCGTTTTTGGGCTGTTTTGGCCTGTTTTTGGTCCGTTCTTGCGTGGCACGGCGACCGTCGTGAGCGGAGCAAAACGTCAGCCATCTCAGCACCCTGGAACCCCCCGGGTGGCACAGGGCTGGATGGGGCTTTCGTATAGCAGGGACGGTGCTGCCTCTCGCTTCGCTCGCTGTTCGCCGCTCACCGCTCGCTCGCTCAGCCAAAAATGGCCAGTTTTGGCCCGTTTTTGGGCTGTTTTGGCCTGTTTTTGGTCCGTTCTTGCATGGCGCGGTGACCGTCGTGAGCGGAGCAAAACGTCAGCCATCTCAGCACCCTGGAACCCCCCGGGTGGCACAGGGCTGGATGGGGCTTTCGTATAGCAGGGACGGTGCTGCCTCACGCTTCGCTCGCTGTTCGCCGCTCGCCGCTCGCTCGCGCAGCCAAAAATGACCAGTTTTGGCCTGTTTTTGGGCTGTTTTGGCCTGTTTATGGTCCGTTCTTGCGTGGTGCGGTGACCGTCGTGAGCGGAGCAAAACGTCAGCCATCTCAGCACCCTGGAACCCCCCGGGTGGCACAGGGCTGGATGGGGCTTTCGTATATAGCAGGGACGGTGCTGCCTCTCGCTTCGCTCGCTGTCCGCCGCTCGCCGCTCGCTCGCGCAGCCAAAAATGGCCAGTTTTGGCCCGTTTTTGGGCCGTTTTGGCCAGTTTTTGGCCTGTTCTTGCATTGCGCGGTGACCGTCGAGAGCGGAGCAAAACGTCAGCCATCTCAGCACCCTGGAACCCCCCGGGTGGCACAGGGCTGGATGGGGCTTTCGTATAGCAGGGACGGTGCTGCCTCTCGCTTCGCTCGCTGTCCGCCGCTCGCCGCTCGCTCGTGCAGCCAAAAATGGCCAGTTTTGGCCCGTTTTTGGGCCGTTTTGGCCAGTTTTTGGCCTGTTCTTGCATTGCGCGGTGACCGTCGAGAGCGGAGCAAAACGTCAGCCATCTCAGCACCCTGGAACCCCCCGGGTGGCACAGGGCTGGATGGGGCTTTCGTATAGCAGGGACGGTGCTGCCTCTCGCTTCGCTCGCTGTCCGCCGCTCGCCGCTCGCTCGTGCAGCCAAAAATGGCCAGTTTTGGCCCGTTTTTGGGCCGTTTTGGCCAGTTTTTGGCCTGTTCTTGCATTGCGCGGTGACCGTCGAGAGCGGAGCAAAACGTCAGCCATCTCAGCACCCTGGAACCCCCCGGGTGGCACAGGGCTGGATGGGGCTTTCGTATAGCAGGGACGGTGCTGCCTCTTGCTTCGCTCGCTGTCCGCCGCTCGCCGCTCGCTCGTGCAGCCAAAAATGGCCAGTTTTGGCCCGTTTTTGGGCCGTTTTGGCCAGTTTTTGGCCTGTTCTTGCATTGCGCGGTGACCGTCGAGAGCGGAGCAAAACGTCAGCCATCTCAGCACCCTGGAACCCCCCGGGTGGCACAGGGCTGGATGGGGCTTTCGTATAGCAGGGACGGTGCTGCCTCTCGCTTCGCTCGCTGTCCGCCGCTCGCCGCTCGCTCGTGCAGCCAAAAATGGCCAGTTTTGGCCCGTTTTTGGGCCGTTTTGGCCAGTTTTTGGCCTGTTCTTGCATTGCGCGGTGACCGTCGAGAGCGGAGCAAAACGTCAGCCATCTCAGCACCCTGGAACCCCCCGGGTGGCACAGGGCTGGATGGGGCTTTCGTATAGCAGGGACGGTGCTGCCTCTCGCTTCGCTCGCTGTCCGCCGCTCGCCGCTCGCTCGCGCAGCCAAAAATGGCCAGTTTTGGCCCGTTTTTGGGCCGTTTTGGCCAGTTTTTGGCCTGTTCTTGCATTGCGCGGTGACCGTCGAGAGCGGAGCAAAACGTCAGCCATCTCAGCACCCTGGAACCCCCCGGGTGGCACAGGGCTGGATGGGGCTTTCGTATAGCAGGGACGGTGCTGCCTCTCGCTTCGCTCGCTGTCCGCCGCTCGCCGCTCGCGCAGCCAAAAATGGCCAGTTTTGGCCCGTTTTTGGGCCGTTTTGGCCAGTTTTTGGCCTGTTCTTGCATTGCGCGGTGACCGTCGAGAGCGGAGCAAAACGTCAGCCATCTCAGCACCCTGGAACCCCCCGGGTGGCACAGGGCTGGATGGGGCTTTCGTATAGCAGGGACGGTGCTGCCTCTCGCTTCGCTCGCTGTTCGCCGCTCG
>NW_027020898.1:175000-177500 GCF_036884655.1 Musa acuminata AAA Group
GCCATCTCAGCACCCTGGAACCCCCCGGGTGGCACAGGGCTGGATGGGGCTTTCGTATAGCAGGGACGGTGCTGCCTCTCGCTTCGCTCGCTGTCCGCCGCTCGCCGCTCGCTCGTGCAGCCAAAAATGGCCAGTTTTGGCCCGTTTTTGGGCCGTTTTGGCCAGTTTTTGGCCTGTTCTTGCATTGCGCGGTGACCGTCGAGAGCGGAGCAAAACGTCAGCCATCTCAGCACCCTGGAACCCCCCGGGTGGCACAGGGCTGGATGGGGCTTTCGTATAGCAGGGACGGTGCTGCCTCTCGCTTCGCTCGCTGTCCGCCGCTCGCCGCTCGCTCGTGCAGCCAAAAATGGCCAGTTTTGGCCCGTTTTTGGGCCGTTTTGGCCAGTTTTTGGCCTGTTCTTGCATTGCGCGGTGACCGTCGAGAGCGGAGCAAAACGTCAGCCATCTCAGCACCCTGGAACCCCCCGGGTGGCACAGGGCTGGATGGGGCTTTCGTATAGCAGGGACGGTGCTGCCTCTCGCTTCGCTCGCTGTCCGCCGCTCGCCGCTCGCTCGTGCAGCCAAAAATGGCCAGTTTTGGCCCGTTTTTGGGCCGTTTTGGCCAGTTTTTGGCCTGTTCTTGCATTGCGCGGTGACCGTCGAGAGCGGAGCAAAACGTCAGCCATCTCAGCACCCTGGAACCCCCCGGGTGGCACAGGGCTGGATGGGGCTTTCGTATAGCAGGGACGGTGCTGCCTCTCGCTTCGCTCGCTGTCCGCCGCTCGCCGCTCGCTCGTGCAGCCAAAAATGGCCAGTTTTGGCCCGTTTTTGGGCCGTTTTGGCCAGTTTTTGGCCTGTTCTTGCATTGCGCGGTGACCGTCGAGAGCGGAGCAAAACGTCAGCCATCTCAGCACCCTGGAACCCCCCGGGTGGCACAGGGCTGGATGGGGCTTTCGTATAGCAGGGACGGTGCTGCCTCTCGCTTCGCTCGCTGTCCGCCGCTCGCCGCTCGCTCGCGCAGCCAAAAATGGCCAGTTTTGGCCCGTTTTTGGGCCGTTTTGGCCAGTTTTTGGCCTGTTCTTGCATTGCGCGGTGACCGTCGAGAGCGGAGCAAAACGTCAGCCATCTCAGCACCCTGGAACCCCCCGGGTGGCACAGGGCTGGATGGGGCTTTCGTATAGCAGGGACGGTGCTGCCTCTCGCTTCGCTCGCTGTCCGCCGCTCGCCGCTCGCGCAGCCAAAAATGGCCAGTTTTGGCCCGTTTTTGGGCCGTTTTGGCCAGTTTTTGGCCTGTTCTTGCATTGCGCGGTGACCGTCGAGAGCGGAGCAAAACGTCAGCCATCTCAGCACCCTGGAACCCCCCGGGTGGCACAGGGCTGGATGGGGCTTTCGTATAGCAGGGACGGTGCTGCCTCTCGCTTCGCTCGCTGTTCGCCGCTCGCCGCTCGCTCGCGCAGCCAAAAATGGCCAGTTTTGGCCCGTTTTTGGGCTGTTTTGGCCAGTTTTTGGCCTGTTCTTGCGTGGTGCGGTGACCGTCGTGAGCGGAGCAAAACGTCAGCCATCTCAGCACCCTGGAACCCCCCGGGTGGCACAGGGCTGGATGGGGCTTTCGTATAGCAGGGACGGTGCTGCCTCTCGCTTCGCTCGCTGTTCGCCGCTCGCCGCTCGCTCGCGCAGCCAAAAATGGCCAGTTTTGGCCCGTTTTTGGGCTGTTTTGGCCTGTTTTTGGGCTGTTCTTGTGTGGCGCGGTGACCGTCGTGAGCGGAGCAAAATGTCAGCCATCTCAGCACCCTGGAACCCCCCGGGTGGCACAGGGCTGGATGGGGCTTTCGTATAGCAGGGACGGTGCTGCCTCGCGCTTCGCTCGCTGTTCGCCGCTCTCCGCTCGCTCGCGCAGCAAAAAATGGCCAGTTTTGGCCCGTTTTTGGGCTGTTTTGGCCAGTTTTTGGCCTGTTCTTGCGTGCCGCGGCGACCGTCGTGAGCGGAGCAAAACGTCAGCCATCTCAGCACCCTGGAACCCCCCGGGTGGCACAGGGCTGGATGGGGCTTTCGTATAGCAGGGACGGTGCTGCCTCTCGCTTCGCTCGCTGTCCGCCGCTCGCTGCTCGCTCGCGCAGCCAAAAATGGCCAGTTTTGGCCCGTTTTTGGGCTGTTTTGGCCTGTTTTTGGGCTGTTCTTGTGTGCCGCGGCGACCGTCGTGAGCGGAGCAAAATGTCAGCCATCTCAGCACCCTGGAACCCCCCGGGTGGCACAGGGCTGGATGGGGCTTTCGTATAGCAGGGACGGTGCTGCCTCTCGCTTCGCTCGCTGTCCGCCGCTCGCCGCTCGCTCGCGCAGCCAAAAATGGCCAGTTTTGGCCCGTTTTTGGGCCGTTTTGGCCAGTTTTTGGCCTGTTCTTGCGTTGCGCGGTGACCGTCGAGAGCGGAGCAAAACGTCAGCCATCTCAGCACCCTGGAACCCCCCGGGTGGCACAGGGCTGGATGGGGCTTTCGTATAGCAGGGACGGTGCTGCCTCTCGCTT
>NW_027020898.1:187500-190000 GCF_036884655.1 Musa acuminata AAA Group
GTCCGCCGCTCGCCGCTCGCTCGTGCAGCCAAAAATGGCCAGTTTTGGCCGTTTTTGGCCGTTTTGGCCAGTTTTGGCCTGTTCTTGCATTGCGCGGTGACCGTCGAGAGCGGAGCAAAACGTCAGCCATCTCAGCACCCTGGAACCCCCCCGGGTGGCACAGGGCTGGATGGGGCCTTTCGTATAGCAGGGACGGTGCTGCCTCTCGCTTCGCTCGCTGTCCGCCGCTCGCCGCTCGCTCGTGCAGCCAAAAATGGCCAGTTTTGGCCCGTTTTTGGGCCGTTTTGGCCAGTTTTGGCCTGTTCTTGCATTGCGCGGTGACCGTCGTGAGCGGAGCAAAACGTCAGCCATCTCAGCACCCTGAACCCCCCGGGTGGCACAGGGCTGGATGGGGCTTTCGTATAGCAGGGACGGTGCTGCCTCTCGCTTCGCTCGCTGTCCGCCGCTCGCCGCTCGCTCGTGCAGCCAAAAATGGCCAGTTTTGGCCCGTTTTTGGGCCGTTTTGGCCAGTTTTTGGCCTGTTCATGCATTGCGCGGTGACCGTCGAGAGCGGAGCAAAACGTCAGCCATCTCAGCACCCTGGAACCCCCGGGTGGCACAGGGCTGGATGGGGCTTTCGTATAGCAGGGACGGTGCTGCCTCTCGCTTCGCTCGCTGTCCGCCGCTCGCCGCTCGCTCGCGCAGCCAAAATGGCCAGTTTTGGCCCGTTTTTGGGCCGTTTTTGGCCAGTTTTTGGCCTGTTCTTGCATTGCGCGGTGACCGTCGAGAGCGGAGCAAAACGTCAGCCATCTCAGCACCCTGGAACCCCCCGGGTGGCACAGGGCTGGATGGGGCTTTCGTATAGCAGGGACGGTGCTGCCTCTCGCTTCGCTCGCTGTCCGCCGCTCGCCGCTCGCTCGTGCAGCCAAAAATGGCCAGTTTGGCCCGTTTTTGGGCCGTTTTTGGCCAGTTTTTGGCCTGTTCTTGCATTGCGCGGTGACCGTCGAGAGCGGAGCAAAACGTCAGCCATCTCAGCACCCTGGAACCCCCCGGGTGGCACAGGGCTGGATGGGGCTTTCGTATAGCAGGGACGGTGCTGCCTCTCGCTTCGCTCGCTGTCCGCCGCTCGCCGCTCGCTCGTGCAGCCAAAAATGGCCAGTTTTGGCCCGTTTTTGGGCCGTTTTTGGCCAGTTTTTGGCCTGTTCTTGCATTGCGCGGTGACCGTCGAGAGCGGAGCAAAACGTCAGCCATCTCAGCACCCTGGAACCCCCCGGGTGGCACAGGGCTGGATGGGGCTTTCGTATAGCAGGGACGGTGCTGCCTCTCGCTTCGCTCGCTGTCCGCCGCTCGCCGCTCGCTCGTGCAGCCAAAATGGCCAGTTTTGGCCCGTTTTTGGGCCGTTTTGGCCAGTTTTTTGGCCTGTTCTTGCATTGCGCGGTGACCGTCGAGAGCGGAGCAAAACGTCAGCCATCTCAGCACCCTGGAACCCCCGGGTGGCACAGGGCTGGATGGGGCTTTCGTATAGCAGGGTCGGTGCTGGCCTCTCGCTTCGCTCGCTGTCCGCCGCTCGCCGCTCGCTCGCGCAGCCAAAAATGGCCAGTTTTGGCCCGTTTTTGGGCCGTTTTGGCCAGTTTTTGGCCTGTTCTTGCATTGCGCGGTGACCGTCGAGAGCGGGAGCAAAACGTCAGCCATCTCAGCACCCTGGAACCCCCGGGTGGGCACAGGGCTGGATGGGGCTTTCGTATAGCAGGGACGGTGCTGCCTCTCGCTTCGCTCGCTGTCCGCCGCTCGCCGCTCGCTCGTGCAGCCAAAAATGGCCAGTTTTGGCCCGTTTTTGGGCCGTTTTGGCCAGTTTTTGGCCTGTTCTTGCATTGCGCGGTGACCGTTCGAGAGCGGAGCAAAACGTCAGCCATCTCAGCACCCTGGAACCCCCCGGGTGGCACAGGGCTGGATGGGGCTTTCGTATAGCAGGGACGGTGCTGCCTCTCGCTTCGCTCGCTGGTCCGCCGCTCGCCGCTCGCTCGTGCAGCCAAAAATGGCCAGTTTTGGCCCGTTTTTGGGCCGTTTTGGCAGTTTTTGGCCTGTTCTTGCATTGCGCGGTGACCGTCGAGAGCGGAGCAAAAACGTCAGCCATCTCAGCACCCTGGAACCCCCCGGGTGGCACAGGGCTGGATGGGCTTTCGTATAGCAGGGACGGTGCTGCCTCTCGCTTCGCTCGCTGTCCGCCGCTCGCCGCTCGCTCGTGCAGCCAAAATGGCCAGTTTTGGCCCGTTTTTGGGCCGTTTTGGCCAGTTTTTGGCCTGTTCTTGCATTGCGCGGTGACCGTCGAGAGCGGAGCAAAACGTCAGCCATCTCAGCACCCTGGAACCCCCCGGGTGGCACAGGGCTGGATGGGGCTTTCGTATAGCAGGGACGGTGCTGCCTCTCGCTTCGCTCGCTGTCCGCCGCTCGCCGCTCGCTCGCGCAGCCAAAAATGGCCAGGTTTTGGCCCGTTTTTGGGCCGTTTTGGCCAGTTTTTGGC
>NW_027020898.1:200000-205000 GCF_036884655.1 Musa acuminata AAA Group
GGTGCGGTGACCGTCGTGAGCGGAGCAAAACGTCAGCCATCTCAGCACCCTGGAACCCCCCGGGTGGCACAGGGCTGGATGGGGCTTTCGTATATAGCAGGGACGGTGCTGCCTCTCGCTTCGCTCGCTGTCCGCCGCTCGCCGCTCGCTCGCGCAGCCAAAAATGGCCAGTTTTGGCCCGTTTTTGGGCCGTTTTGGCCAGTTTTTGGCCTGTTCTTGCATTGCGCGGTGACCGTCGAGAGCGGAGCAAAACGTCAGCCATCTCAGCACCCTGGAACCCCCCGGGTGGCACAGGGCTGGATGGGGCTTTCGTATAGCAGGGACGGTGCTGCCTCTCGCTTCGCTCGCTGTCCGCCGCTCGCCGCTCGCTCGTGCAGCCAAAAATGGCCAGTTTTGGCCCGTTTTTGGGCCGTTTTGGCCAGTTTTTGGCCTGTTCTTGCATTGCGCGGTGACCGTCGAGAGCGGAGCAAAACGTCAGCCATCTCAGCACCCTGGAACCCCCCGGGTGGCACAGGGCTGGATGGGGCTTTCGTATAGCAGGGACGGTGCTGCCTCTCGCTTCGCTCGCTGTCCGCCGCTCGCCGCTCGCTCGTGCAGCCAAAAATGGCCAGTTTTGGCCCGTTTTTGGGCCGTTTTGGCCAGTTTTTGGCCTGTTCTTGCATTGCGCGGTGACCGTCGAGAGCGGAGCAAAACGTCAGCCATCTCAGCACCCTGGAACCCCCCGGGTGGCACAGGGCTGGATGGGGCTTTCGTATAGCAGGGACGGTGCTGCCTCTCGCTTCGCTCGCTGTCCGCCGCTCGCCGCTCGCTCGTGCAGCCAAAAATGGCCAGTTTTGGCCCGTTTTTGGGCCGTTTTGGCCAGTTTTTGGCCTGTTCTTGCATTGCGCGGTGACCGTCGAGAGCGGAGCAAAACGTCAGCCATCTCAGCACCCTGGAACCCCCCGGGTGGCACAGGGCTGGATGGGGCTTTCGTATAGCAGGGACGGTGCTGCCTCTCGCTTCGCTCGCTGTCCGCCGCTCGCCGCTCGCTCGTGCAGCCAAAAATGGCCAGTTTTGGCCCGTTTTTGGGCCGTTTTGGCCAGTTTTTGGCCTGTTCTTGCATTGCGCGGTGACCGTCGAGAGCGGAGCAAAACGTCAGCCATCTCAGCACCCTGGAACCCCCCGGGTGGCACAGGGCTGGATGGGGCTTTCGTATAGCAGGGACGGTGCTGCCTCTCGCTTCGCTCGCTGTCCGCCGCTCGCCGCTCGCTCGTGCAGCCAAAAATGGCCAGTTTTGGCCCGTTTTTGGGCCGTTTTGGCCAGTTTTTGGCCTGTTCTTGCATTGCGCGGTGACCGTCGAGAGCG
The DNA here is from genome assembly GCF_036884655.1 of Musa acuminata AAA Group. NCBI lineage: Eukaryota > Viridiplantae > Streptophyta > Magnoliopsida > Zingiberales > Musaceae > Musa > Musa acuminata. Next base: position 201,345 of record NW_027020898.1, read on the forward strand.
GAGCAAAACGTCAGCCATCTCAGCACCCTGGAACCCCCCGGGTGGCACAGGGCTGGATGGGGCTTTCGTATAGCAGGGACGGTGCTGCCTCTCGCTTCGCTCGCTGTCCGCCGCTCGCCGCTCGCTCGTGCAGCCAAAAATGGCCAGTTTTGGCCCGTTTTTGGGCCGTTTTGGCCAGTTTTTGGCCTGTTCTTGCATTGCGCGGTGACCGTCGAGAGCGGAGCAAAACGTCAGCCATCTCAGCACCCTGGAACCCCCCGGGTGGCACAGGGCTGGATGGGGCTTTCGTATAGCAGGGACGGTGCTGCCTCTCGCTTCGCTCGCTGTCCGCCGCTCGCCGCTCGCTCGTGCAGCCAAAAATGGCCAGTTTTGGCCCGTTTTTGGGCCGTTTTGGCCAGTTTTTGGCCTGTTCTTGCATTGCGCGGTGACCGTCGAGAGCGGAGCAAAACGTCAGCCATCTCAGCACCCTGGAACCCCCCGGGTGGCACAGGGCTGGATGGGGCTTTCGTATAGCAGGGACGGTGCTGCCTCTCGCTTCGCTCGCTGTCCGCCGCTCGCCGCTCGCTCGTGCAGCCAAAAATGGCCAGTTTTGGCCCGTTTTTGGGCCGTTTTGGCCAGTTTTTGGCCTGTTCTTGCATTGCGCGGTGACCGTCGAGAGCGGAGCAAAACGTCAGCCATCTCAGCACCCTGGAACCCCCCGGGTGGCACAGGGCTGGATGGGGCTTTCGTATAGCAGGGACGGTGCTGCCTCTCGCTTCGCTCGCTGTCCGCCGCTCGCCGCTCGCTCGTGCAGCCAAAAATGGCCAGTTTTGGCCCGTTTTTGGGCCGTTTTGGCCAGTTTTTGGCCTGTTCTTGCATTGCGCGGTGACCGTCGAGAGCGGAGCAAAACGTCAGCCATCTCAGCACCCTGGAACCCCCCGGGTGGCACAGGGCTGGATGGGGCTTTCGTATAGCAGGGACGGTGCTGCCTCTCGCTTCGCTCGCTGTCCGCCGCTCGCCGCTCGCTCGTGCAGCCAAAAATGGCCAGTTTTGGCCCGTTTTTGGGCCGTTTTGGCCAGTTTTTGGCCTGTTCTTGCATTGCGCGGTGACCGTCGAGAGCGGAGCAAAACGTCAGCCATCTCAGCACCCTGGAACCCCCCGGGTGGCACAGGGCTGGATGGGGCTTTCGTATAGCAGGGACGGTGCTGCCTCTCGCTTCGCTCGCTGTCCGCCGCTCGCCGCTCGCTCGCGCAGCCAAAAATGGCCAGTTTTGGCCCGTTTTTGGGCCGTTTTGGCCAGTTTTTGGCCTGTTCTTGCATTGCGCGGTGACCGTCGAGAGCGGAGCAAAACGTCAGCCATCTCAGCACCCTGGAACCCCCCGGGTGGCACAGGGCTGGATGGGGCTTTCGTATAGCAGGGACGGTGCTGCCTCTCGCTTCGCTCGCTGTCCGCCGCTCGCCGCTCGCTCGTGCAGCCAAAAATGGCCAGTTTTGGCCCGTTTTTGGGCCGTTTTGGCCAGTTTTTGGCCTGTTCTTGCATTGCGCGGTGACCGTCGAGAGCGGAGCAAAACGTCAGCCATCTCAGCACCCTGGAACCCCCCGGGTGGCACAGGGCTGGATGGGGCTTTCGTATAGCAGGGACGGTGCTGCCTCTCGCTTCGCTCGCTGTCCGCCGCTCGCCGCTCGCTCGTGCAGCCAAAAATGGCCAGTTTTGGCCCGTTTTTGGGCCGTTTTGGCCAGTTTTTGGCCTGTTCTTGCATTGCGCGGTGACCGTCGAGAGCGGAGCAAAACGTCAGCCATCTCAGCACCCTGGAACCCCCCGGGTGGCACAGGGCTGGATGGGGCTTTCGTATAGCAGGGACGGTGCTGCCTCTCGCTTCGCTCGCTGTCCGCCGCTCGCCGCTCGCTCGTGCAGCCAAAAATGGCCAGTTTTGGCCCGTTTTTGGGCCGTTTTGGCCAGTTTTTGGCCTGTTCTTGCATTGCGCGGTGACCGTCGAGAGCGGAGCAAAACGTCAGCCATCTCAGCACCCTGGAACCCCCCGGGTGGCACAGGGCTGGATGGGGCTTTCGTATAGCAGGGACGGTGCTGCCTCTCGCTTCGCTCGCTGTCCGCCGCTCGCCGCTCGCTCGCGCAGCCAAAAATGGCCAGTTTTGGCCCGTTTTTGGGCCGTTTTGGCCAGTTTTTGGCCTGTTCTTGCATTGCGCGGTGACCGTCGAGAGCGGAGCAAAACGTCAGCCATCTCAGCACCCTGGAACCCCCCGGGTGGCACAGGGCTGGATGGGGCTTTCGTATAGCAGGGACGGTGCTGCCTCTCGCTTCGCTCGCTGTCCGCCGCTCGCCGCTCGCTCGTGCAGCCAAAAATGGCCAGTTTTGGCCCGTTTTTGGGCCGTTTTGGCCAGTTTTTGGCCTGTTCTTGCATTGCGCGGTGACCGTCGAGAGCGGAGCAAAACGTCAGCCATCTCAGCACCCTGGAACCCCCCGGGTGGCACAGGGCTGGATGGGGCTTTCGTATAGCAGGGACGGTGCTGCCTCTCGCTTCGCTCGCTGTCCGCCGCTCGCCGCTCGCTCGTGCAGCCAAAAATGGCCAGTTTTGGCCCGTTTTTGGGCCGTTTTGGCCAGTTTTTGGCCTGTTCTTGCATTGCGCGGTGACCGTCGAGAGCGGAGCAAAACGTCAGCCATCTCAGCACCCTGGAACCCCCCGGGTGGCACAGGGCTGGATGGGGCTTTCGTATAGCAGGGACGGTGCTGCCTCTCGCTTCGCTCGCTGTCCGCCGCTCGCCGCTCGCTCGTGCAGCCAAAAATGGCCAGTTTTGGCCCGTTTTTGGGCCGTTTTGGCCAGTTTTTGGCCTGTTCTTGCATTGCGCGGTGACCGTCGAGAGCGGAGCAAAACGTCAGCCATCTCAGCACCCTGGAACCCCCCGGGTGGCACAGGGCTGGATGGGGCTTTCGTATAGCAGGGACGGTGCTGCCTCTCGCTTCGCTCGCTGTCCGCCGCTCGCCGCTCGCTCGCGCAGCCAAAAATGGCCAGTTTTGGCCCGTTTTTGGGCCGTTTTGGCCAGTTTTTGGCCTGTTCTTGCATTGCGCGGTGACCGTCGAGAGCGGAGCAAAACGTCAGCCATCTCAGCACCCTGGAACCCCCCGGGTGGCACAGGGCTGGATGGGGCTTTCGTATAGCAGGGACGGTGCTGCCTCTCGCTTCGCTCGCTGTCCGCCGCTCGCCGCTCGCGCAGCCAAAAATGGCCAGTTTTGGCCCGTTTTTGGGCCGTTTTGGCCAGTTTTTGGCCTGTTCTTGCATTGCGCGGTGACCGTCGAGAGCGGAGCAAAACGTCAGCCATCTCAGCACCCTGGAACCCCCCGGGTGGCACAGGGCTGGATGGGGCTTTCGTATAGCAGGGACGGTGCTGCCTCTCGCTTCGCTCGCTGTTCGCCGCTCGCCGCTCGCTCGCGCAGCCAAAAATGGCCAGTTTTGGCCCGTTTTTGGGCTGTTTTGGCCAGTTTTTGGCCTGTTCTTGCGTGGTGCGGTGACCGTCGTGAGCGGAGCAAAACGTCAGCCATCTCAGCACCCTGGAACCCCCCGGGTGGCACAGGGCTGGATGGGGCTTTCGTATAGCAGGGACGGTGCTGCCTCTCGCTTCGCTCGCTGTTCGCCGCTCGCCGCTCGCTCGCGCAGCCAAAAA
>NW_027020898.1:215000-217500 GCF_036884655.1 Musa acuminata AAA Group
TGGCCCGTTTTTGGGCCGTTTTGGCCAGTTTTTGGCCTGTTCTTGCATTGCGCGGTGACCGTCGAGAGCGGAGCAAAACGTCAGCCATCTCAGCACCCTGGAACCCCCCGGGTGGCACAGGGCTGGATGGGGCTTTCGTATAGCAGGGACGGTGCTGCCTCTCGCTTCGCTCGCTGTCCGCCGCTCGCCGCTCGCTCGTGCAGCCAAAAATGGCCAGTTTTGGCCCGTTTTTGGGCCGTTTTGGCCAGTTTTTGGCCTGTTCTTGCATTGCGCGGTGACCGTCGAGAGCGGAGCAAAACGTCAGCCATCTCAGCACCCTGGAACCCCCCGGGTGGCACAGGGCTGGATGGGGCTTTCGTATAGCAGGGACGGTGCTGCCTCTCGCTTCGCTCGCTGTCCGCCGCTCGCCGCTCGCTCGTGCAGCCAAAAATGGCCAGTTTTGGCCCGTTTTTGGGCCGTTTTGGCCAGTTTTTGGCCTGTTCTTGCATTGCGCGGTGACCGTCGAGAGCGGAGCAAAACGTCAGCCATCTCAGCACCCTGGAACCCCCCGGGTGGCACAGGGCTGGATGGGGCTTTCGTATAGCAGGGACGGTGCTGCCTCTCGCTTCGCTCGCTGTCCGCCGCTCGCCGCTCGCTCGTGCAGCCAAAAATGGCCAGTTTTGGCCCGTTTTTGGGCCGTTTTGGCCAGTTTTTGGCCTGTTCTTGCATTGCGCGGTGACCGTCGAGAGCGGAGCAAAACGTCAGCCATCTCAGCACCCTGGAACCCCCCGGGTGGCACAGGGCTGGATGGGGCTTTCGTATAGCAGGGACGGTGCTGCCTCTCGCTTCGCTCGCTGTCCGCCGCTCGCCGCTCGCTCGTGCAGCCAAAAATGGCCAGTTTTGGCCCGTTTTTGGGCCGTTTTGGCCAGTTTTTGGCCTGTTCTTGCATTGCGCGGTGACCGTCGAGAGCGGAGCAAAACGTCAGCCATCTCAGCACCCTGGAACCCCCCCGGGTGGCACAGGGCTGGATGGGGCTTTCGTATAGCAGGGACGGTGCTGCCTCTCGCTTCGCTCGCTGTCCGCCGCTCGCCGCTCGCTCGTGCAGCCAAAAATGGCCAGTTTTGGCCCGTTTTTGGGCCGTTTTGGCCAGTTTTTGGCCTGTTCTTGCATTGCGCGGTGACCGTCGAGAGCGGAGCAAAACGTCAGCCATCTCAGCACCCTGGAACCCCCCGGGTGGCACAGGGCTGGATGGGGCTTTCGTATAGCAGGGACGGTGCTGCCTCTCGCTTCGCTCGCTGTCCGCCGCTCGCCGCTCGCTCGTGCAGCCAAAAATGGCCAGTTTTGGCCCGTTTTTGGGCCGTTTTGGCCAGTTTTTGGCCTGTTCTTGCATTGCGCGGTGACCGTCGAGAGCGGAGCAAAACGTCAGCCATCTCAGCACCCTGGAACCCCCCGGGTGGCACAGGGCTGGATGGGGCTTTCGTATAGCAGGGACGGTGCTGCCTCTCGCTTCGCTCGCTGTCCGCCGCTCGCCGCTCGCTCGCGCAGCCAAAAATGGCCAGTTTTGGCCCGTTTTTGGGCCGTTTTGGCCAGTTTTTGGCCTGTTCTTGCATTGCGCGGTGACCGTCGAGAGCGGAGCAAAACGTCAGCCATCTCAGCACCCTGGAACCCCCCGGGTGGCACAGGGCTGGATGGGGCTTTCGTATAGCAGGGACGGTGCTGCCTCTCGCTTCGCTCGCTGTCCGCCGCTCGCCGCTCGCTCGTGCAGCCAAAAATGGCCAGTTTTGGCCCGTTTTTGGGCCGTTTTGGCCAGTTTTTGGCCTGTTCTTGCATTGCGCGGTGACCGTCGAGAGCGGAGCAAAACGTCAGCCATCTCAGCACCCTGGAACCCCCCGGGTGGCACAGGGCTGGATGGGGCTTTCGTATAGCAGGGACGGTGCTGCCTCTCGCTTCGCTCGCTGTCCGCCGCTCGCCGCTCGCTCGTGCAGCCAAAAATGGCCAGTTTTGGCCCGTTTTTGGGCCGTTTTGGCCAGTTTTTGGCCTGTTCTTGCATTGCGCGGTGACCGTCGAGAGCGGAGCAAAACGTCAGCCATCTCAGCACCCTGGAACCCCCCGGGTGGCACAGGGCTGGATGGGGCTTTCGTATAGCAGGGACGGTGCTGCCTCTCGCTTCGCTCGCTGTCCGCCGCTCGCCGCTCGCTCGTGCAGCCAAAAATGGCCAGTTTTGGCCCGTTTTTGGGCCGTTTTGGCCAGTTTTTGGCCTGTTCTTGCATTGCGCGGTGACCGTCGAGAGCGGAGCAAAACGTCAGCCATCTCAGCACCCTGGAACCCCCCGGGTGGCACAGGGCTGGATGGGGCTTTCGTATAGCAGGGACGGTGCTGCCTCTCGCTTCGCTCGCTGTCCGCCGCTCGCCGCTCGCTCGCGCAGCCAAAAATGGCCAGTTTTGGCCCGTTTTTGGGCCGTTTTGGCCAGTTTTTGGCCTGTTCTTGCATTGCGCGGTGACCGTCGAGAGCGGAGCAAAAC
>NW_027020899.1:17500-33240 GCF_036884655.1 Musa acuminata AAA Group
TGTCTTTGTACATGACAGAAAAATTTTCCCATGAAGACCTATATGATTATTGGGTTTCTACCAATGAGCAAAAAAAATACAACTTGAGCAATGAATTGATAAGTCGAATAAAAACTCTAGAAGAAGAAGAAGAAGAAGAAGAAGAAGAAAGGATATCTCTTGCTCTAGATATACTTGAAAAAAGGACCAGATTATGCAACGATGAGAATGAGCAAGAATACTTGCCAAAAGCGTATGATCCTTTTTTGAGCGGACCGTATCGTGGAACAATAAGAACAATAAAAAAATTCTATTCACATACAATCATGAATGATTTAATTACTTCTACAAATGATTTAATTACTTCTACAAATGATTTAATTACTTCTACAGAAGAAGAAGATGTAGATTCCATAGAAACGTTTTGGATAAATAAGATTCATGGGCTCTTTCCTATTTCTAAAAATTCTCGAGAATTTGAACATGAAAAGAATCCGCTTGATGAGAAATCATCATTTAATTATATTGTTAATTTCTTAACGTCAATCGATGAATCTTCTTTATTTTTATTGGAAGAAGAAAGAAGAATTAATTCAGAAAGTAAAGCAAAATCCTTGAGATTTGTATTCGACATAATTACAACCAATCCAAATGATCAAACAACAACTGAAAAAAAATCCATTGGAATAGAAGAAAAAAAATCCATTGGAATAGAAGAAAAAAAATCCATTGGAATAGAAGAAATCAGTAAAAAGGTTCCTCGATGGTCATACAAATTGACCGATGAATTAGAAGGACTGGATCAAGAAAATGGAGAAGAACAGAAGGAAGATTATGAAATTTGTTCAAGAAAAGCGAAACGGGTGGTGATCTATACTGATAAAAATCTGGATACCGATACTGATAATATTGATCAAGCAGAAGCAGAAGCAGAAGCAGAAGCAGAAGCAGAAGAGGTGGCTTTGATACGTTATTCGCAACAACCAGATTTTAATCGGGGTATAATCCAAGGATCCATGCGTGCTCAAGACGTAAAACAGTTATTTGGGAAATATTTCAAACAAATGTTCATTCCCCGCTTTTTTTGGATCGAATAGACAAAGTCTTTTTTTTTTCTTTTTTTGATAGATATAGATATCGAATAATTAATCTTATTTTTAGGAATTCCGTGGGGGGAAACCCAGAATCCGAAACTTCCGACTTTGAGGAGGAAGAGGAAGAGACAAACACTGGGAAAAAAAAAGACGAGGAGAAAAAAAAAAAAGAGGAAGATGAACGGATAACAATATCAGAAATTTGGGATAGCATTATATTTGCTCAAGCAATAAGAGGTTTGATGCTGATAACCCAATCTTTTTTTAGAAAAAACATTGTATTGCCTTCATTGATAATAGCTAAAAATATTGGACGTTATGTTATTATTCCAATTCCCGAGTGGTATGAGGATTTGAAGGAATGGAATAGAGAAATACATGTTAAATGCACCTATAATGGTGTTCCATTATCAGAAACAGAATTTCCCCAAGATTGGTTAACAGATGGTATTCAGATAAAGATTTTATTTCCTTTTCGTTTAAAACCTTGGCGAAGATCTAAAATACGATCTCATCATGGAGATCCAATGAAAAAAAAAGGAAAAAAAGAAAATTTTTGTTTTTTAACAGTTTGGGGAATGGAAACGGAACTCCCTTTTGGTTCTCCCCGAAAGCAACCTTCTTTTTTTGAACCCATATATAAGGAACTCAAAAAAAAAATTAGAAAAGTAAAAAAGAACTCTCTAAAAGTTTCAAAAGAAAAAAAAAGATGGGTCATCAAAATAGTTCTAGTTCTAAAACGAGTTCTAAAACGAGTTCTAAAACGAATAGTTCTAGTTCTAAAACGAATAGTTCTAGTTCTAAAACGAACAGTTCTAGTTCTAAAACGAATAATGAAGAAACTTGAAAAAGTGAACCAAATTTCTTTATTTGAATTGAGGAAGGGAAAAGTACATGAACCAAATGAAAATGCAAAAGATTCAAAAAAAATAATCAGATTATTCACGAATCGACCATTCAAATTCGATCTATGAATTGGACAAATTATTTACTCATAGAAAAAAAAATGAAAGATCTTGCTGATAAGACAATCACAATAAGGAATCAAATAGAAGGAATCACAAAAGACAAGAAGAAAATAGTTCTAGCCTATCATGATAAAAGACCGGAATTACAAAAACATATTTGGCAGATACTTCAAAGAAAAAATACCCGATTAATACGCAAATCACATTATTTTATGAAATCTTTCATTGAAAAAATATACATAGATATCTTGCAATGTATGGTTACCATTTCTAAGGTTAATGCACAACTTTTAAAAAAAACAATTATCAATGAATCCATTTACAACGATGAAAGAAATCAAGAAGGAATTGATGAAACAGATCAAGATACAATGAACTTTATTTCGACTATAAAAAAGTCCTTTTCTAATCCTAATATTAGAAATGATTTAAACACTTATCACGACTTATCTTCCTTGTCCCAAGCATATGTATTTTACAAATTGTCACAAACCCAATTATTTAACAACCATCACCTGAGATCTGTACTTCAATATCACGATCACGGGACCTATCCTTTTATTAAAGACAAGATAAAGTATTATTGTATGACACGAGGAATATTTGATTCCAAATCAAGGTTTGATTCCAAATCAAGGCATAAGAAAATTAATAAGTCTGGAATGAATAAATGGAAAAACTGGTTAAAGGGTCATTATCAATATAATTTTTCTCGGAGCAAATGGTCTCGATTAGTACCGAAAAAATGGCGAAATAGAGTCAATCAACGTTGTACTATTCAAAATAAAGAATCAATGAAATTGTATTCATATAAAAAAGAAAAAAGACCGATTAATTCATTACATGAATGAAAATTTTGTGCAGTGGATTTATCGATGAGTCAAAAAGAAAAATTTAAAAAACACTACAGATATGATCTTTTATCACATGAATATATAAATTATGGGGATAGTAAGGACTCATACACACTGAAACCCGAATCGTTTTATGTATTGCTAAATATGACTATTGATGATTACCTAAAAAAAGGATATTTTATTGATACCCATAAAAATCTGGATAGAAAATATTTGGATTATAGAATTCTTCATTTTTGCCTTAGAAACAATAGTGATATTGAGAACAATAGTGATATTGAGAACAATAGTGATATTGAGAACAATAGTGATATTGAGGACTGGACCGATATGTATATCGGTACCGAAATTTATAAAAATACTAATAAAAATACTAAGACTAAGACTCATCAAAAAAAATTTTTGATTGGATGGGAATGAATCGAAATTATTCTACCATATCAAATCTAGAACCTTGGTTCTTCCCAGAATTTGTGTTACCTTTTGATGCATATAAGATTAAACCGTGGATCATACCAATCAAATTACTTCTTTCTAATATTTATTATGAAAATGATATTAGTCAAAATCAAAATGAAAAAATATTAGTCAAAATCAAAATGAAAAAAATATTAGTCAAAATCAAAATAAAAAAAATATTAGTCAAAATCAAAATAAAAAAAATATTAGTCAAAATCAAAATAAAAAAAATATTAGTCAAAATCAAAATAAAAAAAATATTAGTCAAAATCAAAATAAAAAAAATATTAGTCAAAATCAAAATAAAAAAAATATTAGTCAAAATCAAATAAAAAAAATATTAGTCAAAATCAAAACATCAAAGATTCCGTTAAAATAGAATTTCAAAATTCCAACCAAGAAAAAGAGGGTCAATCAAATCTTGTATCAGATCCACAAAAACAAAACCAAAAGGAATATCTTGAAGAGGATTGCACGAGATCAAACATTAAAAAAGGTAAAAAAAAAAAAAAACAATCCAAGAAAAATAAGGAAGGAGAACTAGATTTGTTCCTGAAAAAATATTTTATTTTTCAATTAAGATGGGATGACCCCTTGAATCAAAAAATTATTAATAATGTTAGGATATATTGTCTCCTACTTAGATTGATAAATCCAAGGGAAATTGCTATATCCTCGATTCAAAGAGGAGAGATGCATCTGGATGTAATGCTGATTCAGAAAGATCTAGCTCTTACAGAATTAATAAAAAGGGGAATATTAATTATCGAACCAATTCGTCTATCTTTAAGAAGGGATGGAAAATTCATTATATATCAAACCATAAGTATTTCATTGATCGATAAGAGTAAACACCAAATTAATAGAAAATACATAAAGAAAAGATATGTTGATAAGAATAATTTGAAAAAATCCACTGGACGACATGGCAATATATTTGTGAATGGGGATCAAGATCATTATAATTTCTTTGTTCCTGAAAATATTCTATCTCCTAGACGTCGTAGAGAATTGAGAATTCTAATTTGTTTCAACTCTCATAATCGGGATATTGTGAATAGAAATCCAGTATTTTGCAACGAAAACAACATAAGAAACTCTGAACAATTTTTGAATGAGGACAAACGTCTTAATACGGATTTAAATAAATTAATTAAATGCAAATTGTTTCTTTGGCCCAATTACCGATTAGAAGATTTAGCTTGTATGAATCGCTATTGGTTTGATACCAATAATGGTAGTCGTTTCAGTATGTCAAGGATACGTATGTATCCACGATTCAGAATTATTTAATAGTATATTTCCTATATATCACATGCCGTTTTTCAGTAAATAAAAACCGAAAGATGTACGCATATGGTGTGTTACGTTCTGGTACATGATACGTATTTACTTGTGTATCAATTCAATTGAATCTAGAAAGAAATCTACAGAATCTTTTTAGGTGCAAAGAAATCATTCTCTTTTCGTAAATGCAGAAATATATTATCCTTTTCTTTTCTATCTAAATCAAATGGAAAATTTGATTTAGATAGAAACGGATAAATCTAAATTTTTGCGTGTACTAGATTAAAAAAAATTGACATAATATAATAATTATTATTTTATTTTTCCTGATCGGTAAAATCCATGGCATGGAAAAGAAAGAAAAGAAAAAGATAAAAAAAGTTTTATGGTCAAAAATTCATTCATTTCACTTCTTCCACAAGAAGAAAAAGAAGAAAACAGGGGTTCTGTTGAATTTCAAGTATTAAGTTTCACCAATAAGATACGAAGACTTACTTCACATTTGGAATTGCACAAAAGAGATTTTTTATCACAAAGAGGTCTACAAAAAATTCTGAGAAAACGTCAACGTCTGCTGGCTTATTTGTCAAAGAAAAATAGAGCGCGTTATAAGAAATTAATTGACCAGTTGGATATTCGGGAGCCAAAAAATCGTTAATTAAATCGTTTGAATTAGTATAGTAGTTATTAGATTTTTTATTTTGATGAACCTCCTACTTTTTGAGGAATTCATGAAATAATGAATTAAGGAAGAAAAGATATGACTGTACCGGCTACAAAAAAAGATTTCATGATAGTTAATATGGGTCCTCACCACCCATCAATGCATGGTGTTCTTCGACTGATCGTTACTCTCGATGGTGAAGATGTTATTGACTGTGAACCCATATTGGGCTATTTACACAGAGGGATGGAAAAAATAGCGGAAAACCGAACAATTATACAATATCTGCCTTATGTAACACGTTGGGATTATTTAGCTACTATGTTCACAGAGGCAATAACGGTAAATGCACCAGAACAACTGGAAAATGTTCAAGTACCTAAAAGGGCTAGCTATATCAGAGTAATTATGCTGGAGCTGAGCCGTATAGCTTCTCATTTGTTATGGCTTGGGCCTTTTATGGCGGATATCGGCGCGCAGACTCCCTTTTTCTATATTTTCAGAGAGAGAGAATTGATATATGATTTATTCGAAGCCGCCACAGGTATGCGAATGATGCATAATTATTTCCGCATCGGAGGAGTAGCTGCCGATCTACCTTATGGCTGGATAGATAAATGTTTGGATTTTTGCGATTATTTTTTAACAGGAATTGTTGAATATCAAAAACTCATTACGCGAAATCCCATTTTTTTGGAGCGAGTCGAAGGAGTGGGCATTATTGGTGGAGAGGAAGCAATAAATTGGGGTTTATCAGGACCGATGTTACGAGCTTCTGGAACACAATGGGATCTTCGTAAAATTGATAATTATGAGTGTTACAATGAATTCGATTGGGAAGTCCAATGGCAAAAAGAAGGAGATTCGTTAGCTCGTTATTTAGTACGAATCGGTGAAATGAGGGAATCTATAAAAATAATTCAACAGGCTCTAGAAGGAATTCCTGGAGGACCCTATGAGAATTTAGAAGTCCGACGCTTTGATAGAGCAAAAAATTCCGAATGGAATGATTTTGAATATAGATTTATTAGTAAAAAACCTTCACCCAATTTTGAATTGTCGAAACAAGAACTTTACGTGAGAGTAGAAGCCCCAAAAGGGGAATTAGGAATTTATTTGATAGGAGATAATAGTGTTTTCCCTTGGAGATGGAAAATTCGTCCACCCGGCTTCATAAATTTGCAAATTCTTCCTCAGCTAGTTAAAAGAATGAAATTGGCTGATATCATGACGATACTAGGTAGTATAGATATCATTATGGGAGAGGTTGATCGTTGAAATGATAATTGATACGACAGAAGTACAAACTATCAATTCTTTTTCTATATCGGAATCCTTAAAAGAAGTATATGGACTCATATGGATCTTTGTACCCATTTTGACCCTTATATTGGGAATTACAATAGGGGTACTAGTAATTGTGTGGTTAGAAAGAGAAATATCTGCAGCGATACAACAACGTATTGGGCCTGAATATGCCGGCCCCTTGGGAATTCTTCAAGCTCTAGCAGATGGAACTAAACTACTTTTTAAAGAAGACCTTCTCCCATCTAGAGGAGATGTTCGTTTGTTTAGTATTGGACCGTCTATAGTGGTCATATCAATTCTACTAAGTTATTTAGTAATTCCTTTTGGGTATCGCCTCATTTTAGCCGATCTCAGTATAGGTGTTTTTTTATGGGTCGCCATTTCAAGTATTGCTCCTATTGGGCTTCTTATGTCAGGATACGGATCGAATAATAAATATTCCTTTTCAGGTGGTCTACGAGCTGCTGCTCAATCTATTAGTTATGAAATACCATTAACTCTATGTGTGTTATCAATATCTCTACGTGTGATTCGTTGAACATGAACTTTATACTTCTTTCCTAGAAGTAAAGGAAAGAAGTTGAATGTAATGTATTGAATAGGTATTTTATTTTTTATTCATCATTCGGGTCAATGAGTTAAACCAGATAGTTATATGAGTGAAACAAAACAACTTAGAAGTTTGCAGTAAGAAGATAAAATCTCATTTCATATGTACAAGAATAAAGTTGAAGTAAACATAAGCAGTGTAAACTGTTTACCCCAAGATTAAGATTCTTTCATTAGTCATCATATCTTGGAGCGGGTGTAAAAGATCAACTGTATGGAGTTTTCATTACTGTCTTGTATTTATTACCATGCCGTAGATCAATCAAAAATCAGTGGACGGTTAGGAACACCAAAGTGCACAAAGGATTAGTAATAGAGATAATGTAAGGTATCAAAAAAAGAGATATTTCTACAATTTATAAAACGAATAAAAATAGGGACTTTAAGTTGGTTTATATTTATAAATTTATAAAATATAAATTTATAAAAAAAATAAAAAAATGAATAAAGATATTGATGCATAAAATAAATAAAAGAATAGATAAGAAGAGATTCGTCCACCTCCCATGGATTTGATTCCTTCCCCTATAAAAAAAACTTGCAATGCCAACCCCATTTGTAATTCCATCAATTATATATCTATCAAAAAACTGAGTTAGTTCGGTTAATCCCCTTATACCCATGGTAAAAACCTTAGTATAAAAAATATCTATGTAACCACGATTATATGACCAATTGTATATCCCATTTTTTATTTGGTCCAAGAGAATCCTTTTAGGACCACCTTTTACAAATGCATTGATAAAGTTCAAATTCCGGAAAAACGAATAAGCAGACCCATATAAGATATATGCTATGAATAGTCCGGAAATAGCTATACTTACTGAAAAAATTGCATTTGTAAAAAATTCATACCAATCCACAGAATAACTCGAATTTGGATGGAAAAGGTTTGTGAGTGGAGTTAACCATTTGGATAATATATCCAAATCTATTACTCCTTGATCAAAATGAATTCCTATTGATCCAACAAACAAAGTAAATAATACCAATATAAGCAGAGGAAATAGCATAGTATTGTCCACTTCGCGAGGGTACATAGAAGTGTACTTTTTTTCGAAAGAAGTATTAAAGTATCGTATGCATTTTTTTAGATTATTATCAATTTTATACATATCCTTTGAAAAAAAGAAGACCCTATTATTCATTGTTGATAAAGGTAAATTTCTATTGACTGCTTTGGCTACCTCCTTTCCCCATAGAGATATTGAATAGGACGAACTATTTTTTGTGCTACTGTAATCTTGAAAATGAACGCGCAAATGTCCATCAAAGGTAAGTAAATACACCCGAAACATATAAAATGCAGTCAATCCTGCTGTGAAACAAGCTATTATTGCGAAAATTGGTGAATACAACCAACTATCATTAAGAATTTCATCTTTGGACCAAAAACAAGCAAGAGGTGGAATACCGCAAATAGAAAGTGTACCCAATAAAAAAGTAGTTCTTGTAATTGGAACATATCTTCTTAAACCACCCATAAGAGCCATATTCTGACTTTTTTCTGGCGAATATCCAACAATAGGTTCCATTGAATGAATAATGGATCCGGATCCCAAAAACAATAAAGCTTTAGAATAGGCATGGGTAATCAAATGGAATAAAGCAGCTCGATAAGAACCTATACCTAGAGCTAACATAATATAACCCAATTGAGGACATTGTAGAATAGGCTAAACTTCTTTTTATATCTCTTTGAGCAAGAGCCAAAGTAGCTCCTAGTAGTACTGTTATTACACCTATTAAAGATATGAAATTCATTATGTAAGGTATAGCTATGAAAATAGGAAGAAGTCGAGCTACAAGAAAAATTCCTGCTGCTACCATAGTAGCAGCGTGTATAAGAGCCGAGATGGGAGTGGGTCCTTCCATGGCATCGGGTAACCATACGTGAAGGGGGAATTGTGCGGATTTAGCAACTGCACCAATGAATAATAAAGAGGCACACAAAGTAGCAAATAAAGAACTGACACCATTATTATGGATCAAGTTATTAGTTATTTCGAACAAATCCCGAAATTCGAAACTACCTGTTATCCAATAAAAACCTAAAATTCCTAATAATAAACCAAAATCCCCTACACGGTTAGTTACAAAAGCTTTTTGACAAGCACTTGCTGCAGTCGGTCGTGTGAACCAAAATCCTATTAATAAATAGGAACACATCCCCACCAGTTCCCAAAAAATATAAATTTGTATCAAATTGGAACTGGTAACTAATCCCAACATGGAAGCATTGAAAAAACTCATATAAGCAAAAAATCTCAGATATCCTTGATCATGAGACATATAATTGTCACTATAAATAAGAACCAAGATTCCAACAGTAGTAATTAGTATTGACATAATAGAACTAAGTGGGTCGATCAAATATCCGAACTCTAAGGAAAAATCATTATTGATGGTCCAAGACCATAGATATTGATAGATAGAACTTCCATGTATTTGTTGAATAGATAAATTGGCTGAAAACCCCATAACTATACTTAACAGTAAAACACTAGGAAAAGCCCATATACGACGAATATTTTTTGTTGCTGTCGGAATCAGTAGAAGTCCAAATCCTATTGACACAGTAACTGGAAGTGGAAGAAAAGGTATTATCCATGCATATTGATATGTATGTTCCATAAGAAAACAAAATGAAATCTTTAATAATTCTACTATTCTAGTCTAGTCTTAGTAGAATATTCTATTCTGGTAATTTATAGCCATATTATATAGTATAATAAGAAAAAAGAGTTATACCAAAAGGAGTACTTGATTCTAATTATGTTTTAATAAAATTATATGTTTTAATAGGTTTAAAAATATATTTTCAAACAGGTTTTAAATATATTTTTTAATAGGTTTTAAATATATTTTTTAATAGGTTTTAAACATATTCGAAAATGCTTTTTTTAAAACTATTCTACCAGGGAATAAGTATAGATAATGACTAAAAGGAACAATCTATTTTGAACAAAACAATACATGTCTTTCACATACAACGATAAAAACTGGTAACCCTTTTTGAATGGCAGTTCCCAAAAAGCGTACTTCTATGTCAAAAAAACGTATTCGTAAAAATATTTGGAAAAAAAAGGATTTTTAGCTGCAGTAAAGGCTTTTTCCTTAGCGAAATCGGTTTCCACCGGACGTTCAAAAAGTTTTTTTGTGCAACAAACAAATAATAAAGTCTTGGAATAATCGGAATTGACATACCCGAAGAACTTCGAATTTTTTAAGATGAACGATTCACATTAATTAATGTATTGAACTCCTCAATATCAATATGAGTTAGAACTAGCTGTTGTAGTATGTAGATGTGGTATGTAGAATAAAGGTATGTATATCGAATTCTGAATATTTTTTCTATCTACTTTTTTCACAATAGAAAAATATTTTTCTATTGTGAAAAGTAGAGTATGATTACGATAGAAATGAAAATTCTTTTGTTTCTTATATGCCTAACAAAAACCTAATTAGTTTGGTAAATCTTACCATTATGCATTATATATATAATGAAGAGACCATTATATATAATATGAAGAGTATTAATACTCTAATGATACTAAGGAATGATACTAAGGTGTCGAAATCGTTAGAAAATTTCAAATTCTTTTGATTTAGTGATGAAATTGTTATACATATGAAATCCTGGTTATTTAATCTTCTTCATTGAAAAAAAAAAATATTTTTTTTTTCATTTTGTTTGAATCTATGAAATCAAATCGGATAAATAAAAAACGAATCAAAAAATAGAAAATGAACAATTCTTAGTTCTATACCTCGACAGACAACAAAACTATTGAGTTCTAACTGTTTTGGAAGAACTTAGTTTCTAGTACGCGAAAGTTTATTATTAAAACTAAACTTACTAAAACTAAACTTACTTTATTATTAAAACTAAACTTACAATGATCCCAACTAAAGATTCTTTTTTTGAATAGAGATTCAAATAGGAATTTAAATGAATTTTGATTTATCGATTCTAATGTTTACTAAACTATATTGAATCCTTGATTCTCGACGATTCAACATGAATTGACTATTATTATTTCAAGTAAGCCGCCATGGTGAAATTGGTAGACACGCTGCTCTTAGGAAGCAGTGCTAGAGCATCTCGGTTCGAGTCCGAGTGGCGGCATCCTTGAAATCCTAGAAAATAAATCCTCTAAAAGAGACACAATGGATCCTATAATGTATTCAATTCTCGATTTAAATTCTCTAATGGGACCCCTTTTTATGATATTTACAACTTTAGAACATATATTAACTCATATCTCTTTTTCGATAATTTCAATTGTGATTACGATTCATTTAATGATCTTATTAGTCCGCGAAATCGTAGGATTGCGTGATTCATTGGAAAAAGGGATGATAGCCACTTTTTTCTCTATAACAGGATTATTAGTTTCTCGTTGGATTTCTTCAGGACATTTTCCGTTAAGTAATTTATACGAGTCATTAATCTTCCTTTCGTGCAGTTTCTCCATTATTCATATGATTTCCAAGATGGGGAACCATAAAAATGATTTAAGCACAATAACCGCACCAAGTACCATTTTTACACAAGGCTTTGCCACGTCGGGTTTTTTAACTGAAATGCATCAATCCGCAATATTAGTACCTGCTCTACAATCTCAGTGGTTAATGATGCACGTAAGTATGATGTTATTAAGCTATGCAGCTCTTTTATGCGGATCACTATTATCAGTCGCTCTTCTAGTCATTACATTTCGAAAAAACATCGATATTTTTTGTAAAGGTAATAATTTCTTAATTAAACCATTTTTCTTTGGTGAGATTCAATATTTGAATGAAAAAAGAAGTGTTTTTAAAAACACTTCTTTTCTTTCATTTCGAAATTATTATAAATATCAATTGACTCAACGTTTGGATTATTGGAGTTATCGTGTCATTAGTTTAGGATTTACCTTTTTAACCATAGGCATTCTTTGTGGAGCAGTATGGGCTAATGAGGCATGGGGATCTTATTGGAATTGGGACCCCAAAGAAACTTGGGCTTTTATTACTTGGACCATATTCGCGATTTATTTACATACTAGAACTAGAATACATATTAGAAGTAGAACAAATCAAAGTTTGCAAAGTATGAATTCGGCACTTGTGGCTTCTATAGGATTTCTTATAATTTGGGTATGTTATTTTGGAATCAATCTATTAGGAATAGGTCTACATAGTTATGGTTCATTCACATTAACATCTACTTGAATAAACTACACAGATAAATAATTGAATAAACTACATAAAGAATACATAAGAACATCATCCCATATATATATAAAAAGCTTCTTGTTTGTGCGAGTTTTTGAGAACCGTTTGAATCATTCCTTATTCAAACGGTTCTCAAAAACTCAAAATGCATCTCATTACAATTCTAATTCACTTTATTCTTTTGCATTGTACAGCGAACGATTTTAAAAATCTTAAAATCAAAGACAAAAATTATATTTCCGTATTATTAATGAAAGACTATCGATGAAAGTAATTAGATAGGATAGCTTGCACCCTGTCAACTGATAGCGAGAGAACGAAATCCGGATAAATACCAATACCTATTACGGGTAGAAAGATACAGATTGAAACAAATAGTTCTCGTGGTCCAGAATCCGCAAAATTAGAGTTTGGAACATTGAATAGCTTGTATCCATAGAACATCTGACGTAACATAGATAATAAATAAATAGGAGTTAATATCATTCCAATTGCCATTACAAAAGTAATTAGCATTTTTGGCATTAAAAGGTATTTTGGACTAGTAATTATTCCAAAAAATACTAATAATTCCGCAACAAAACCACTCATTCCTGGCAATGCAAGAGAAGCCATCGAAAAACTACTGAACATGGTAAATAGTTTTGGCATTGGGATCGATACCCCCCCATTTCGTCGAGATAAACAAGACGTATTCTATCACAACTCGTTCCTGCCAAGAAAAAAAGCGCAGCACCAATAAATCCATGAGAGAGTATTTGTAAAATGGCACCGTTGAGTCCCATTCCGGTTATAGAACCAATTCCTATAATTGTGAAACCCATGTGAGATACAGAGGAATAGGCTATTCTTTTTTTTAAATTCCGTTGACCGAGAGAGGTTGAAGGCTGCATAGATTATTTGAATCGTTCCCACTATTACCAACCAGGGAGAAAATATAGAATGAGCGTGGGGTAATAATTCCATATTGATCCGAATAAGTCCATATGCGCCCATTTTTTAATAAGATTCCAGCTAGAAGCATACATGTACTGTAATGTGCTTCTCCATGGGTATCTGGTAACCACGTATGTAGGGGTATAATCGGCGATTTGACAGCATAAGCAATAAGGAATCCAAAATATAATATTATTTCCAATGCCACAGGATATGATTGATTAGTTAATTTTGAAAAATCTAATGTGGGTTCATTAGGGCCATATAAACCCATACCTAGAACTCCTATTAAGAGAAAAATGGAGCCCCCCGCAGTGTACAAAATAAACTTTGTGGCCGAGTAGAGACGTTTCTTTCCCCCCACATGGATAAAAGTAAATAAACAGGAATTAATTCTAACTCCCACAGCATGAAAAAAAGTAAAAGGTCTCTAGAAGAAAATAATCCTATTTGACCGCTGTACATTGCTAACATGAGAAAATAGAACAATCGCGAATTTCGAGTAACTGGCCAAGCCGCTAAGGTAGCTAAAGTGGTGATAAATCCTGTCAGTAAAATAGGTCCTATGGAAAGCCCATCGATTCCCAGTCTCCAGTGAAAATCAAAAACATCTATCCATTTTAAATCTTCCTCCAATTGGGTTAATGGATCGTCCAATTGGAAATGATAACAGAAAACATAGGTTGTTAGAAGGAGTTCCAACGAGCATATACATATAGCATACCACCTAAACATCTTATTTCCTTTATGAGGAAGAAAGAAAATGGAAGAACCGACGGATATCGGCAAAACAACAAGTATTGTTAACCAAGGAAAATAACTCGTGATAAAGACAAGATACGTTTGACCAGAAAAACCCGTGCTCGGAATAGAATAATATATTTTCTCGAGTACGGGCTTTTGTCGGTAAAGAGGAATCAATTGATTCAAGTGGATTTTTTTGTAACGTATCAATAACCTAGACCCATGCTGCGAGTTGTTTCATATGATAAATAAACACGGACACTCAAAAAATCCGTGGGGCAGGCGGATTCACATCTCTTACAACCCACACAGTCCTCGGTTCTTGGTGCGGAAGCAATTTGCTTAGCTTTACATCCGTCCCAAGGTATCATTTCCAATACGTCTGTGGGGCAGGCTCGTACACATTGAGTACACCCTATACATGTATCATAAATTTTTACTGAATGTGACATTGGATCTATAAATTCCAGATTTTAACATCAAAAATTTTCAATCTGGTAGAAAATTAGTATTTATATTATAGACACCAGACGAAGCAGTGGTTTATTAAAATTTTAAGAATCAATATATTTCTAAATCTGTTCATGAGAAAAAGCCAAGAGACTTTGATTTCCGTTTCAAAAATCATGATCATACGAGTCACATGTGTAAATAAAAATTGGCCGACAAAACAAATTGATCAATCATTCAAATCAATATTTCAATATTCATATTTTCAATATGAAATATGAATATATAAAAATAAAACTAAATTAGTAATTTAATTTATTTTCGTAATATGATTAACATATTATTATTTAATAATATTATTTTTATTATTTTATTATAATATTTATAATATTATGCAGTATATTATTATATAATACATTTATATTATTATATAATACATTAAAAATACATTAAAAACATTAAAATTTAAATACATTAAAATTAAATAAAATAAACAAATAAAAAACGAAATAAAAAAATTATAATACCAATTAAATTAAGAATATAATTATTTTTCATTAATGGAATATGAAAGTGAAAGAATAGAAATAGAAAAATATTCCAATTTCATTTATATTTTCTTATGCTTTATCATGTTGTGTGGTGTCTTGATTTATATGATCATTATAACTGATTATTCAATATATGATCATGATAATTATCACTAATTATTCAACAAATTCGATTGATTGATACGAGTTGATTTTCTGTTTCGATGAATCGACGAAACAATAGCTAGACCAATAGCTGCTTCAGCAGCTGCAACAGCTATAATAAAGATTGAGAAAATGTTTCCTTTTAATTGGCGACTATCAAATATATCAGAAAATGTTACAAGATTAATATTAACCGAATTTAGTATAAGCTCAAGACACATAAGTGCTCTAACCATGTTTCGACTTGTGATCAATCCATAGAGACCGATAGAAAATAAATAAACACTCAAAAAAAGTACATGCTCGAACATCATTGACTAACTCCTTATCAATCTCGATTCATTTCAATATGAACAATTGAAGCGATTCGATTTTTTATTTATTTAGAACTTCTAAAATTCTAAAAACTTTTTAATTCTTTTAAAATTCTAAGTATTTATTATTGGCGAGCCATAGTAATTGCACCT